>NW_027257940.1:100000-142500 GCF_045791955.1 Oncorhynchus clarkii lewisi | reverse complement strand
CTGTTACCAGCCCTCCTAGACATTACCTGTCTGTTACCAGTCCTCTTATACATTACGTGTCTGTTACCAGTCCTCCTAGACATTTCAGTCTGTTACCAGTCCTCCTAGACATTGGATGTCTGTTACCAGTCCTCCTAGATATTACCTGTCCTCCTATACATTACCTGTCTGTTACTAGTCCTCATAGATATTACCTGTCTGTTACCAGTCATTGTAGACATTACCTGTCTGTTACCAGTCCTCGTATACATTACCTGTCTGTTACCAGTCCTCCTGGACATTACCTGTGTGTTACCAGTCCTCCTAGATATTACCTGTCCTCCTATACCTTACCTGTCTCTTATCAGTCCACCTAAACATTACCTGTCTGTTACCAGTCCTCCTAGACAATCGATGTCTGTTACCAATCCTCCTAGATATTACCTGTCCTCCTATACATTACCTGTCTGTTACCAGTCCCCCTAGATATTACCTGTCTGTTACCAGTCCTCCTATACATTACCTGTCTGTTACCAGTCCTCCTATACATTACCTGTCTGTTACCAGTCCTCCTACACATTACCTGTCTGTTACCAGTCCTCCTAGACATTACCTGTCAGTTACCAGTCCTCCTAGATATTACCTGTCCTCCTATACATTACCTGTCTGTTACCAGTCCACCTATACATTACCTGTCTGTTACCAATCCTCCTAGATATTACCTGTCCTCCTATACATTACCTGTCTGTTACTAGTCCCCCTAGATATTACCTGTCTGTTACCAGTCCTCCTATACATTACATGTCTGTTACCAGTCCTCCTAGACATTACCTGTCTGTTACCAGTCCTCCTAGATATTACCTGTCCTCCTATACATTACCTGTCTGTTACCAGTCCACCATACATTACCTGTCTGTTACCAGTCCTCCTGGACATTACCTGTCTGTTACCAGTCCTCCTATACATTACCTTTCTGTTACCAGTCCTCTTATACATTACATGTCTGTTACCAGTCCTCCTAGACATTTCAGTCTGTTACCAGTCCTCCTAGACATTGGATGTCTGTTACCAGTCCTCCTAGATATTACCTGTCCTCCTATACATTACCTGTCTGTTACTAGTCCTCATAGATATTACCTGTCTGTTACCAGTCATTGTAGACATTACCTGTCTGTTACCAGTCCTCGTATACATTACCTGTCTGTTACCAGTCCTCCTAGACATTACCTGTGTGTTACCAGTCCTCCTAGACATTGGATGTCTGTTACCAGTCCTCCTAGACATTACCTGTCTGTTACCAGTCCTCCTAGACATTACCTGTGTGTTACCAGTCCTCCTAGACATTTCAGTCTGTTACCAGTCCTCCTAGATATTACCTGTCCTCCTTTATATCACCTGTCTGTTACCAGTCCTCGTATACATGACCTGTCTTTTACCAGTCCTCCCCTAGACACTACCTGTCTGTTAACAGTCCTCCTAGACATTTCAGTCTGTTACCAGTCCTCCTAGACATTGGATGTCTGTTACCAGTCCTCCTAGATATTACCTGTCCTCCTATACATTACCTGTCTGTTACTAGTCCTCATAGATATTACCTGTCTGTTACCAGTCATTGTTTACATTACCTGTCTGTTACCAGTCCTTGTATACATTACCTGTCTGTTACCAGTCCTCGTATACATGACCTGTCTTTTTCCAGTCCTCCTAGACATTACCTGTCTGTTACCAGTCCCCCTGGACATTACCTGTCTGTTATTAGTCATCCTAGATATTACCAGTGTGTTATTAGTCATCCTAGATATTACCAGTGTGTTACCAGTCTTCGTAGACATTACCAGTCTGTTACAAGTCCTCCTAGACATTATCTATCTGTTACCAGTCTTTGTAGACATTAGCTGTCTGTTACAAGATGGAGGTGGTATGGAGTTATCTATACAGTATGATGGAGGTATATATACAGTATGATGGAGGTCCTATACAGTATGATGGAGGTATATATACAGTATGATGGAGTTACAGTATCTATACAGTATGATGGAGGTATCTATACAGTATGATGGAGGTCCTATACAGTATGATGGAGGTATATATACAGTATGATAGAGGTACAGTATCTATACAGTATGATGGAGGTATCTATACAGTATGATGGAGTTATCTATACAGTATGATGGAGGTCCTATACAGTATGATGGAGGTATATATACAGTATGATGGAGGTACAGTATCTATACAGTATGATAGAGGTACAGTATCTATACAGTATGATGGAGGTATCTATACAGTATGATAGAGGTACAGTATCTATACAGTATGATGGAGGTATCTATACAGTATGATGGAGGTATCTATACAGTATGATGGAGGTATCTATACAGTATGATGGAGGTATCCATACAGCATGATGGAGGTATCTATACAGTATGATGGAGGTATCTATACATTATGATGGAGGTATCTATACAGTATGATGGAGGTATCTATACAGTATGATGGAGGTATATATACAGTATGATGGAGGTATATATACAGTATGATGGAGGTATCTATACAGTATGATGGAGGTATCTATACAGTATGATGGAGGTCTATATACAGTATGATGGAGGTGTCTATACAGTATGATGGAGGTATCTATACAGTATGATGGAGGTACAGTATCTATACAGTATGATGGAGGTATCTATACAGTATGATGGAGGTATCTATACAGTATGATGGAGGTATATATACAGTATGATGGAGGTATATATACAGTATGATGGAGGTACATATACAGTATGATGGAGGTATATATACAGTATGATGGAGGTATCTATACAAATGATGTAGGTATATATACAGTATGATGGAGGTATATATACAGTATGATGGAGGTATCTATACAGTATAATGGAGGTATCTATACAGTATGATGGAGGAATATATACAGTATGATGGAGGTACAGTATCTATACAGTATGATGGAGGTATCTATACAGTATGATGGAGGTATATATACAGTATGATGGAGGTATCTATACAGTATGATGGAGGTCTATATACAGTATGATGGAGGTATCCTTACAGTATGATGGAGGTATCTATACAGTATGATGGAGGTATATATACAGTATGATGGAGGTATATATACAGCATGATGGAGGTATCTATACAGTATGATGGAGGTATATATACAGTATGATGGAGGTATCTATACAGTATGATGGAGGTCTATATACAGTATGATGGAGGTGTCTATACAGTATGATGGAGGTATCTATACAGTATGATGGATGTACAGTATCTATACAGTATGATGGAGGTATATATACAGTATGATGGAGGTATATATACAGCATGATGGAGGTATATATACAGTATGATGGAGGTATCTATACAGTATGATGGAGGTATATATACAGTATGATGGAGGTACAGTATCTATACAGTATGATGGAGGTATCTATACAGTATGATGGAGGTATATATACAGTATGATGGAGGTCCATATACAGTATGATGGAGGTGTCTGTACAGTATGATGGAGGTGATATGGGAGTATATATACAGTATGATGGAGGTATGTATACAGTATGATGGAGGTATCTATACAGTATGATGGAGGTCTATATACAGTATGATGGAGGTATCTATACAGTATGATGGAGGTATCTATACAGTATGATGGAGGTACCTATACAGTATGATGGAGGTATCTATACAGTATGATGGAGGTATATATACATTATGATGGAGGTATATATACAGTATGATGGAGGTATATATACATTATGATGGAGGTATATATACAGTATGATGGAGGTATCTATACAGTATGATGGAGGTATCTATACAGTATGATGGAGGTATCCTTACAGTATGATGGAGGTATATATATACAGTATGATGGAGGTATATATACAGTATGATGGAGGTATATATACATTATGATGGAGGTCTATATACAGTATGATGGAGGTATCTATACAGTATGATGGAGGTATCTATACAGTATGATGGAGGTATCTATACAGTATGATGGAGGTATCTATACAGTATGATGGAGGTATCTATACAGTATGATGGAGGTGATATGGAGGTATATATACAGTATGATGGAGGTATCTATACAGTATGATGGAGGTATCTATACAGTATGATGGAGGTCTATATACAGTATGATGGAGGTCTATATACAGTATGATGGAGGTCTATATACAGTATGATGGAGGTACCTATACAGTATGATGGAGGTATCTATACAGTATGATGGAGGTATATATACATTATGATGGAGGTATATATACAGTATGATGGAGGTATATATACATTATGATGGAGGTATCCTTACAGTATGATGGAGGTATATATACAGTATGATGGAGGTATATATACAGTATGATGGAGGTATCTATACAGTATGATGGAGGTATCTATACAGTATAATGCTGGTATCTATACAGTATGATGGAGGTGATATAGAGGTATATATACAGTATGATGGAGGTATCTATACAGTATGATGAGGTATATACTGTGGAGGTATCTATACATTATGATGGAGGTATATATACAGTATGATGGAGGTATCTATACAGAATGATGGAGGTATCTATACAGAATGATGGAGGTATCTATACAGTATGATGGAGGTATATATACAGTATGACGGAGGTATATATACAGTATGATGGAGGTATATATACAGTATGATGGAGGTATCTATACAGTATGATGGAGGTATATATACAGTATGATGGAGGTATATATACAGTATGATGGAGGTATATATACAGTATGATGGAGGTATATATACAGTATGATGGAGGTATCTATACAGTATGATGGAGGTATCTATACATTATGATGGAGGTATATATACAGTATGACGGAGGTACCTATACAGTATGATGGAGGTATCTATACAGTATGATGGAGGTATCTATACATTATGATGGAGGTATATATACAGTATGATGGAGGTATCTATACAGAATGATGGAGGTATCTATACAGAATGATGGAGGTATCTATACAGTATGATGGAGGTATATATACAGTATGATGGAGGTATCTATACAGTATGATGGAGGTATCTATACAGTATGATGGAGGTATCTATACAGTATGATGGAGGTATATATACAGTATGATGGAGGTATATATACAGTATGATGGAGGTATCTATACAGTATGATGGAGGAATCTATACAGTATGATGGAGGTATCTATACAGTATGATGGAGGTATCTATACAGTATGATGGAGGTATCTATACAGTATGATGGAGGTATCTATACAGTATGATGGAGGTATCTATACAGTATGATGTAGGTATATATACAGTATGATGGAGGTATCTATACAGTATGATGGAGGTATATATACAGTATGATAGAGGTATCTATACATATGATGGAGGTATCTATACAGTATGATGGAGGTATCTATACAGTATGATGGAGGTCTATATACAGTATGATGGAGGTACCTATACAGTATGATGTAGGTATATATACAGTATGATGGAGGTATCTATACAGTATGATGGAGGTATCTATACAGTATGATGTAGGTATATATACAGTATGATGGAGGTATCTATACAGTTTGATGGAGGTATCTATACAGTATGATGTAGGTATATATACAGTATGATGGAGGTATCTATACAGTATGATGGAGGTATCTATACATATGATGGAGGTACCTATACAGAATGATGGAGGTCTATATACAGTATGATGGAGGTCTATATACAGTATGATGGAGGTACAGTATCTATACAGTATGATGGAGGTATATATACAGTATGATGGAGGTCTATATACAGTATGATGGAGGTATCTATACATATGATGGAGGTACCTATACAGAATGATGGAGGTCTATATACAGTATGATGGAGGTCTATATACAGTATGATGGAGGTATCTATACAGTATGATGGAGGTATCTATACAGTATAATGGAGGTATCTATACAGTATGATGGAGGTATATATACAGTATGATGGAGGTCTATATACAGTATGATGGAGGTATATATACAGTATGATGGTACTTTAGATAGTTCCTATATAGTACACTACTATAGACCAGGGCCCTATTCCCTATATAGTGCACTACTTTAGACCAGAGCCCTATTCCCTATATAGTGCCCTACTTTAGACCAGTGCCCTATTCCCTATATAGTGCACTACGTTAGACCAAAGCCCTATTCCATATATAGTGCACTTCTTTAGAACTGAGCCCTATTCCCTATATAGTGCACTTCTATAGACCAGAGCCTTATTTCCTACATGTTGCACTACTATAGACCAGAGCCCTATTCCCTATATAGTGCACTACTTTAGACCAGAAGCCTATTCCCTATATAGTGCACTACTATAGACCAGAGCCCTATTCCCTATATAGTGCACTACTATATACCAGAGCCCTATTCCCTATATAGTGCATTACTTTAGACCAGAACCCTATTCCCCATATAGTGCACTACTCTAGACCAGAGCCCTATTCCCTATATAGTGCACTACTACAGACCAGAGCCCTATTCCCTATATAGTGCACTACTTTAGACCAGAGCCCTATTCCCTATATAGTGCACTACTTTAGACCAGGGCCCTATTCCCTATATAGTACACTACTTTAGACCAGAGCCCTATTCCCTATATAGTACACTACTTTAGACCAGAGCCCTATTCCCTATATAGTGCACTACTTTCTCCCAGAACCTTATAAAGGGAATAGGGCTCCTTTTGGGATGCAGACATGGCCTCGTGTTTATGCATCTAGAAGAACGACAACGGTAACCCGTTCTCCTCTCTACCGGCAACGGCATCCCGTTCTACTCTCTACCTTCTCGTGAGTCATCAATATTTTACAGAGCACAGGAGAAACAAAGAACGACTGAAAGATGCACAACCTTCCTTGAGCTTCAGACTTGTTCACATGGCTCAGAAGATAATAGACTGAGAAGGTCGTAGTAGATATTGGTTGTAAAGTTAAATGCAGAAGTCGTAGTAGATATTGGTTGTAAAGTTAAATACAGAAGGTCATAGTAGATATTGGTTGTAAAGTTAAATGCAGAAGTCACAGTAGATATTGGTTGTAAAGTTAAATGCAGAAGTCGTAGTAGATATTGGTTGTAAAGTTAAATGCAGAAGTCATAGTAGATATTGGTTGTAAAGTTAAATGCAGAAGTCACAGTAGATATTGGTTGTAAAGTTAAATGCAGAAGTCGTAGTAGATATTGGTTGTAAAGTTAAATGCAGAAGTCATAGTAGATATTGGTTGTAAAGTTAAATACAGAAGTCGTAGTAGATATTGGTTGTAAAGTTAAATGCAGAAGTCATAGTAGATATTGGTTGTAAAGTTAAATGCAGAAGTCATGGTAGATATTGGTTGTAAAGTTAAATGCAGAAGTCATAGTAGATATTGGTTGTAAAGTTAAATGCAGAAGTCGTAGTAGATATTGGTTGTAAAGTTAAATGCAGAAGTCATAGTAGATATTGGTTGTAAAGTTAAATGCAGAAGTCGTAGTAGATATTGGTTGTAAAGTTAAATGCAGAAATATAAACACCTTGAAATCCGTTCTGTATCTCAACTCAAGATACAGTCATCATGACTTCCTGTCAGGTTTCCTATAGAGTTGACGTCGTGTAGATATCTGTGGGAACCCGTCTTGTTCCTTCCTATAGGAAATGTACGCGATCTAACGTGATACAGTCATCATGACTTCCTGTCAGGTTTCCTATAGTGTTGGCGTCGTGTAGATATCTGTGGGAACCCGTCTTGTTCCTTCCTATAGGAAATGTACGCGATCTAACGTGATACAGTCAACATGACTTCCTGTCAGGTTTCCTATAGTGTTGACGTCGTGTAGATATCTGTGGGAACCCGTCTTGTTCCTTCCTGTAGGAAATGTACGCGATCTAACATGACTGACGGAAGAGCCTTTTTACGTGCCAACATTAGGACTTGAGAAACACAATGTTGTATAACATGACAAGATGATAGGAAATTATTCAAAATGGCTGAAACTCCCCTCTCTGTGTACAGTTGGAGTTGCCCTACACTTTAAAAATTGGTCCTCTGTCACCTGTTATCACTAGCTACCCCTGTAGAGTGCCGTCGTCATGGCACCTTGATGTGTGGTCTTGATGTCTGTTATAAAAACAGCTTTACCGCAGGTCCAGAACATCGGCAGGTGCCGGCTCCTCGTTGACTAGGGGACTGGTCACGAGGCGTGACAATGACCATAGGAGTTGGCAACACTTCACAACCTGTTTTGGGACCTGGCTAGGAAACTGGTACCGCTGGGGCACTGAGGACTGGCACCGCACTAAGCCTGTACAGCTGGTCCACCTGCGCCATGCCTCTCTACTTCCTGACTGGGTCAGCAGCAGATAGATGGTATATCTGGTATCACCTGACTGGGTCAACAGTAGATAGATGGTATAGCTGGTATATTATCACCTAACTGGGTCAACAGTAGATAGATGGTATAGCTGGTATCACCTGACTGGGTCAACAGTAGATAGATGGTATAGCTGGTACCACCTAACTGGGTCAACAGTAGATAGATGGTATAGCTGGTATAACCTGACTGGGTCAACAGTAGATAGATGGTATAGCTGTTATATTATCACCTAACTGGGTCAACAGTAGATAGATGGTATAGCTGGTATCACCTGACTGGGTCAGCAGTAGATAGATGGTATAGCTGGTATCACCTGACTGGGTCAACAGTAGATAGATGGTATAGCTGGTATCACCTAACTGGCTGAACAGTAGATAGATGGTATAGCTGGTATCACCTAACTGGGTCAACAGTAGATAGATGGTATAGCTGGTATCACCTGACTGGGTCAGCAGTAGATAGATGGTATAGCTGGTATCACCTAACTGGGTCAAAAGTAGATAGATGGTATAGCTGGTATCACCTGACTGGGTCAACAGTAGATAGATGGTATAGCTGGTATCACCTAACTGGGTCAAAAGTAGATAGATGGTATAGCTGGTATCACCTAACTGGGTCAAAAGTAGATAGATGGTATAGCTGGTAGCTGTTATAAGTTCGCTGTGTGGTGCCTGCTGCGTGGTGCCTGCTGCCTGGTAGAGAGAGGGGTTTAATGCTTCACAGTTGGGGTAATCTCTTTTACCTCTGACGGAATTCAAATCCCAAAATTCTGTTTTTGGGGGTCAGGTTTTAAACTGGGGAGGAGGGGAGGGTTGAGAATACACAGTCAGGGCCATATATATGTTGTATGTAATGCTGTGGTGAGAAGATGGTGGGAAGTGTACCTGGGATAGATACATGTTCTATTTAATTAGATGGTGGAAAGTGTACCTGGGATAGATACATGTTCTATTTAATTAGATGGTAGGAAGTGTACCTGGGATAGATACATGTTCTATTTAATTAGATGGTGGGAAGTGTACCTGGGATAGATACATGTTCTATTTAATTAGATGGTAGGAAGTGTACCTGGGATAGATACATGTTCTATTTAATTAGATGGTAGGAAGTGTACCTGGGATAGATACATGTTCTATTTAATTAGATGGTGGGAAGTGTACCTGGGATAGATACATGTTCTATTTAATGAGATGGTAGGAAGTGTACCTGGGATAGATACATGTTCTATTTAATTAGATGGTAGGAAGTGTACCTGGGATAGATACATGTTCTATTTAATTAGATGGTAGGAAGTGTACCTGGGATAGATACATGTTCTATTTAATTAGATGGTGGGAAGTGTACCTGGGATAGATACATGTTCTATTTAAT
This sequence comes from Oncorhynchus clarkii lewisi, assembly GCF_045791955.1. NCBI lineage: Eukaryota > Metazoa > Chordata > Actinopteri > Salmoniformes > Salmonidae > Oncorhynchus > Oncorhynchus clarkii. Next base: position 132,747 of record NW_027257940.1, on the reverse strand, counting down.
GAGATGGTAGGAAGTGTACCTGGGATAGATACATGTTCTATTTAATTAGATGGTGAGAAGTGTACCTGGGATAGATACATGTTCTATTTAATTAGATGGTGGGAAGTGTACCTGGGATAGATACATGTTCTATTTAATTAGATGGTAGGAAGTGTACCTGGGATAGATACATGTTCTATTTAATTAGATGGTGGGAAGTGTACCTGGGATAGATACATGTTGTATGTAATGCTGTGGTGAGAAGTGTACCTGGGATAGATACATGTTCTATTTAATTAGATGGTAGGAAGTGTACCTGGGATAGATACATGTTATATTTAATTAGATGGTAGGAAGTGTACCTGGGATAGATACATGTTCTATTTAATTAGATGGTGGGAAGTGTACCTGGGATAGATACATGTTATATTTAATGAGATGGTGGGAAGTGTACCTGGGATAGATACATGTTATATTTAATTAGATGGTGAGAAGTGTACCTGGGATAGATACATGTTCTATTTAATTAGATGGTGGGAAGTGTACCTGGGATAGATACATGTTCTATTTAATTAGATGGTGGGAAGTGTACCTGGGATAGATACATGTTCTATGTAATTAGATGGTAGGAAGTGTACCTGGGATAGATACATGTTATATTTAATTAGATGGTAGGAAGTGTTCCTAGCTTTCATTTGTTCTGGCTCACATGGACAGTTTTGGACAGTGGGGCTGTTTGTAAGATGGTTATGTGTAGAGGAAAGGGGTGTGTCTTGTCTTCAGATCTTAAAAACACTGTTCTAGGATCAGTGTAGCTACAATCTTTTGGGTTCGTAGGGACTGCGTCGGGTTCAGGGTACTGTACTGAGAACAGTCTGAGGAGAACTACGAGGCTCGTAGGGACTGCGCCGGGTTCAGGGTACTGTACTGAGAACAGTCTGAGAGGACACAGCGGCAGAATACCTGACCACTGTGACTGACCCAAATTTAAGGAAAGCTTTGACTATGTACAGACTCAGTGAGCATAGCCTTGCTATTGAGAAAGGCCGCCGTAGGAAGACATGGCTCTCAAGAGAAGACAGGCTATGTGCACACTGCCAACAAAGTGAGGTGGAAACTGAGCTGCACTTCCTAACCTCCTGCCCAATGTATGACCATATTAGAGACACACATTTCCCTCAGATTACACAGATCCACAAAGAATTAGAAAACAAATCCAATTTTGATAAACTCCCATATCTACTAGGTGAAATACGGTATGACATCACAGCAGCAAGATGTGTGACTTGTTGCCACGAGAAAAGGGCAACCAGTGAAGAACAAACACCATTGTAAATACAACCCATATTTATGCTTATTTATTATTTCCCTTTTGTACTTGAACCATTTGCACATCATTACAACACTGTATATAGACACATAATATGACATTTGTAATGTCTTTATTGTTTTGAAACTTCTGTTTGTGTAATGTTTACTGTTCATTTTTATTGTTTATTTCACTTTTGTATATTATCTACTTCACTTGCTTTGGCAATGTTAACATGTGTTTCCCATGCCAATAAAGACCCTTGAAAAGAATTGAATTGACAGAGAGAGAGAGAGAGAGAGAGAGAGAGAGCGAGAGAGAGAGAGAGAGAGAGAGAGAGAGAGAGAGAGAGAGAGAGAGAGAGAATTGTCAAAATGGAGCAAGGAACCATGGGTAATGTCACTGTTCCTCTGTGATATACATTCAACAAGCATAAACACACATACACGCATGCAGCCGCCTCATGAAAATATAAACAATCAGTAATAATAAAATATTTATTCATCAAAAATAGATCACAAATGAAAGAGGAAACGTCTCAACAATGGCAACAATCATATGAACTTAAAAATCATAAGAAAAGCATCTAATCTCCAGTCAGAATCAATGATCCAAACCTGTTGATTCCCCCCTGTATCAAAATAACTTGTTTCTCCTAACTAGCCTAGCGGCTGTTGTGATGGAGAGTTTGGCATGGTCATACTGAGAGACATATATAGACCCCTGTGGTCAGCCTGCTGTGCAGTTAGCTGGTAATGAGCTCTGTCCTGGCTAGCGAGCCTGTTCCAGCCCTCTGAGGCTCAATGCTGGGGAGGGAGATGGGTCAGTAGGTGAGAGATGGCTCAATGCTGGGGAGGGAGATGGTTGAGAGATGGCTCAATGCTGGGGAGGGAGATGGGTGAGAGATGGCTCAATGCTGGGGAGGGAGATGGTTGAGAGATGGCTCAATGATGGGGAGGGAGGTGGTTGAGAGATGGCTCAATGCTGGGGAGGGAGATGGTTGAGAGATGGCTCAATGCTGGGGAGGGAGATGGGTGAGAGATGGCTCAGTGCTGGGGAGGGAGATGGTTGAGAGATGGCTCAATGCTGGGGAGGGAGATGGGGTCAGTAGGTGTGGGATAGCTCAGTGTTGGGGAGGGAGATAGGGTCAGTGGGATAGCTCAGTGTTGGGGAGGGAGATGGGGTCAGTAGGTGTGGGATGGCTCAATGCTGGGGAGGGAGATGGGTCAGTGCTGGGGTGGGAGATAGGGTCAGTGGGATACCAGGGGAGGGAGATAGGGTCAGTGGGATAGCTCAGTGTTGGGGAGGGAGATGGGGTCAGTAGGTGTGGGATGGCTCAATGCTGGGGAGGGAGATGGGTCAGTGCTGGGGTGGGAGATAGGGTCAGTGGGATACCAGGGGAGGGAGATAGGGTCAGTGGGATAGCTCAGTGTTGGGGAGGGAGATGGGGTCAGTAGGTGTGGGATAGCTCAGTGTTGGGGAGGGAGATAGGGTCAGTGGGATAGCTCAGTGTTGGGGAGGGAGATGGGGTCAGTAGGTGTGAGATGGCGTGAAGAGACTCAGCACAGTGAAGTGAATATTTGTGTTTCCACTATGTTATGACCCATCCTGCCCCCTACTGCCCCCTAATGCCCCCTACTGCCCCATACTGCCCCTACTGCCCCATACTGCCCCTACTGCCCCCTAATGCCCCATACTGCCCCTACTGCCCCATACTGCCCCATACTGCCCCATACTGCCCCCTACTGCCCCCTAATGCCCCCTACTGCCCCATACTGCCCCATACTGCCCCATACTGCCCCATACTGCCCCCTACTGCCCCTACTGACCCATACTGCCCCATACTGCCCCATACTGCCCCTACTGACCCATACTGCCCCCTACTGTCCCCTACTGTCCCCTAATGCCCCATACTGCCCCATAATGCCCCATACTGCCCCTACTGCCCCATACTGCCCCCTACTACCCCCAATTCCCCCTACTGCCCCATACTGTCCCCTACTGCCCCCTAATGCCCCCTACTGACCCATACTGCCCCCTAATGCCCCCTACTGCCCCATACTGCCTCATACTGCCCCTACTGCCCCATACTGCCCCTACTGCCCCATACTGCCCCTAATGCCCCATACTGCCCCAACTGCCCCATACTGCCCCCTACTGCCCCCTACTGCCCCTACTGCCCCATACTGCCCCCTACTGCCCCATACTACCCCCTACTGCCCCTTACTGCCCATACTGCCCCCTACTGCCCCCTACTGCCCCTAATGCCCCCTACTGCCCCTACTGTCCCTGGGTTGTGATATCTATACCAGTACATCTGACTGGGTGGTGATATCTATACCATCTAACTGGGTGGTGATATCTATACCATCTGACTGGGTGGTGATATCTATACCATCTGACTGGGTTGGTGGTGATATCTATACCAGTACATCTGACTGGGTTGGTGGTGATATCTATACCATCTGACTGGGTTGGTGGTGATATCTATACCAGTACATCTGACTGGGTGGTGATATCTATACCAGTACATCTGACTGGGTTGTTGTGATGAGATCCCTACACTATATAATATGGTGTACTGCAGTCCAGGTCAGACAGTAGGGTTATCCCAATGGTGCATGGAATAGGGCATTACAGGTTGTTTTAACTGGGCCTGACACTGGGTGATGTAGTTAACACGGGGTGACGCAGTAACCATAGTTAAACGGGGTGACACTGGGTGACGTAGTTAACACTGGGTGACGTAGTAACCATAGTTACACGGGGTGACACTGGGGTACGTAGTAACCATAGTTAACACTGGGTGTCGTAGTAACCATAGTTACACGGGGTGACACTGGGTGACGTAGTTAACACTGGGTGACGTAGTAACCATAGTTACACGGGGTGACACTGGGGTACGTAGTAACCATAGTTAACACTGGGTGACGTAGTAACCATAGTTACACGGGGTGACACTGGGTGACGTAGTAACCATAGTTACACAGGTGACGTAGTAACCATAGTTAACGCGAGGTGATGTAGTAACCATAGTTACACGGGGTGACACTGGGTGACGTAGTTAACACGGGGTGACGTAGTTACCATAGTTACACGGGGTGACACGGGGTGACGTAGTTAACACAGGGTGACGTAGTAACCATAGTTACACGGGGTGACACTGGGTGACGTAGTTAACACTGGGGGACGTAGTAGCCATAGTTAACATAGAGACATGGTCTGAGAACCAGTCATTCAAGCTCGCGTACCAAACCGTTTTGCCATGGGGGGGGGGAAAAAAATGAAAATGAGTGTTTCTTATTGGACAAGTCAAGGTTGTCACCTCGCTGTTTTCTTCCCTTGGAACACGACCCAGAGGTTACAGCTGCTGTTTAAAACTAAACGTGACGCGGACACTGAGGTAGATGCCTTCAATCAATTAACAGTGATCAATTAACAGTGATCAATTAACAGTGATCAATTAACAGTGATACAGCATTCTGATCAAAAACAATCAATCAATCAATCATTTAAATGATTAAAAAAATAAAAAATAAACATATGAACATTCGTCAAAACAACTGCAGCAGATTCATACTGATGACGTCATATCCCTGCGCCGGAAAACGGGATGTTTAATGTCGTGTTCACTTGCTAGTCGGAAAACTAGGAAATTCAGACTTTCTAACTGGTTGAACGCGACACGTGTTTAATAACCACAACCGGTCAGCATGTCGGACAGTTCCAAGTTCCGATTAGCACGTGAACACGGAACATGATTGTTTTGAAAGGAAGCCATTTTGTTTTCGTCACCCTCTACCTGCCTGCCATGTTCTCATCAAGGCAAAACATTTTATCAACATCAAAAAAATGTTTAAAAAAAAACATAATTGAATGTTATAAATCTATCAAATAAAATGTCCAGTTTTAAACCAATCCCTTTTCATATAAAACATATATATATATATCATACCTTAAAAAAATAGAGATTTAACAATGCAATAACTCCACGAGTCTCAACAGAGCCGAGAAGAACAGATAGGTATTTTTTAGAACAGTTTGTTGACACAGAATTAAAACTACGGTCTGTCTTTATTTCTGGCTTACCAGCTGTACATGTTTTCAATAATATGTTTTAGTACAGAACATGATATGATTCGATGTCTACATACAGAACATCGTCTTATTGATGTCATATCTATACAGAACACGATATGATTTGATGTCTACATACAGAACATCGTCTTATTGATGTCATATCTATACATTACATTATTCAATGTCTACATACAGAGAGAACCCCCCCCCCCCCCCCCCCCCCGTATAGTCGTCATTATCTGTCATACATTTTCACACACCTGTTTCTCAGCCTTAGAAGGAGTGTGTTGTCCCGGGGTTATGTTGACATACATTAAACAACGGGCACCACGATCAGTGGGTTTACAAATGTCATTATTCCTGTGTTGTGGAAGGTGATTCAAGTAACGTCTTCTGTACCTCTGTCTGTTTGTCTCCTCTCCTCTCTGCAGGTCATCAGAGCAGTGAGGCTGTCCATGTCCATGTAGTTAAAGCTGTGTCAGACACATTGTCCAGGTGTATTCTATATCCTGTCTGTGATGTTGTCCAGGTGTATTCTATATCCTGTCAGTGATGTTGTCCAGGTGTATTCTATATCCTGTCAGTGATGTTGTCCAGGTGTATTCTATATCCTGTCAGTGATGTTGTCCATGTGTATTCTATATCCTGTCAGTGATGTTGTCCAGGTGTATTCTATATCCTGTCAGTGATGTTGTCCAGGTGTATTCTATATCCTGTCAGTGATGTTGTCCAGGTGTATTCTATATCCTGTCAGTGATGTTGTCCAGGTGTATTCTATATCCTGTCAGGTGATGTTGTCCCTAATGGAAAGGCATGTCAGAGCCCTGTCCTCCAGTGAGTCAGGTTTTCCTCATCTTATCCATTGTGTATTTCATCCGTTCCTCGTCTCAGAGGTAAAAGACAGCGATGGTGTTTTTCTCCTTGTTGAGGAGGTCTCCAGGGGTCGTGGGAGGTCTCCAGGGGTCGTGGGAGGTCTCCAGGGGTCGTGGGAGGTCTCCAGGGGTCGTGGGAGGTCTACAGGGGTTGTGGGATGGGAAACCGCGGGGTGTTTAAGGAAGCTGTCATACAGCAGAAGGACTGCTCATCTTCCACCAACCTGAAAACCAGAAGAAAACAACATTCTAGTTCCAGTAGACAGTGAGGTCCCGTTTGTGTTTTTCACCTACATGCCTCAGTACCTTTTCAATCCCAATCTAGCCGCTAGTTTATAAAGAACACATGGTTTCTCTTCAGGCTAATTATTTGACTTGGAAAAGGAAACACAAAGTTACAGAACGTACGGGTGCAGCTGTATGGCTCTGAATAATCATATTGGACGGCAACAGGAACAGGAAATGCACCACAGGAAAGAAGCACAGATTCTGTTAAGACCGTACTGTGGTGACACAGGGGACATAACCTCTGCTGAGCTCTGAGCTAAACTCACTGTCAGGATGAGGAACTGACACTAGAAGCTTTCGACATACCTACGCTGTAACACCATTCACCAAAGACCAAACCAGCCTCACGTTGTCTAGTAGGGTTCTGACAGTGTAGAAGGGTCATGACATAGTGTAGAAGGGTCCTGACATAATGTAGAAGGGTCATGACATAGTGCAGAAGTGTTCTAACAGTGTAGAAGGTTTCTGACAGTGCAGAAGGGTCATGACATAGTGTAGAAGGGTTCTGACATAGTGTAGAAGGGTTCTGACAGTGTAGAAGGGTTCTGACATAGTGTAGAAGGATTCTGACATAGTGTATAAGGGTTTTGACAGTGTAGAAGGGTTCTGACAGTGTAGAAGGGTCCTGGCATAGTGTAGAAGGGTTCTGACAGTGTAGAAGGGTTCTGACATAGTGTAGAAGGGTTCTGACATAGTGTAGAAGGGTTCTGACATAGTGTAGAAGGGTTCTAACAGTGTAGAAGGGTTCTAACTTTGTAGAAGGGTCCTGAGATAGTGTAGAAGGGTTCTGACATAGTGTAGAAGGGTTCTGACATAATGTAGAAGGGTTCTGACATAATGTAGAAGGGTTCTGACATTGTGTAGAATTGTTCTGACATAGTTTAGAAGGGTTCTAAAAATGGAGAAGGGTTCTAACAGTGTAGAAGGGTTCTGACAAAGTGTAGAAGGGTTCTGACATAATGTAGAAGGGTTCTGACATTGTGTAGAAGGGTTATGACATAGTTTAAAAGGGTTCTAAAAATGGAGAAGGGTTCTAACAGTGTAGAAGGGTTCTGACATAGTGTAGAAGGGTTCTGACAAAGAGTAGAAGGGTTCTGACATAGTGTAGAAGGGTTCTGACAGTGTAGAAGGGTTCTGACATAGTGTAGAAGGGTTCTGACATAGTGTAGAAGGGTTCTGACATAGTGTAGAAGGGTTCTAACAGTGTAGAAGGGTTCTAACTTTGTAGAAGGGTCCTGAGATAGTGTAGAAGGGTTCTGACATAGTGTAGAAGGGTTCTGACATAATGTAGAAGGGTTCTGACATAATGTAGAAGGGTTCTGACATTGTGTAGAATTGTTCTGACATAGTTTAGAAGGGTTCTAAAAATGGAGAAGGGTTCTAACAGTGTAGAAGGGTTCTGACAAAGTGTAGAAGGGTTCTGACATAATGTAGAAGGGTTCTGACATTGTGTAGAAGGGTTATGACATAGTTTAAAAGGGTTCTAAAAATGGAGAAGGGTTCTAACAGTGTAGAAGGGTTCTGACATAGTGTAGAAGGGTTCTGACAAAGAGTAGAAGGGTTCTGACATAGTGTAGAAGGGTTCTGACAGTGTAGAAGGGTTCTGACATAGTGTAGAAGGGTTCTGACATAGTGTAGAAGGGTTCTGACATAGTGTAGAAGGGTTCTGACATAATGTAGAAGGGTTCTGACATAATGTAGAAGAGTTCTGAAATAGTGTATATGGGTTCTGACATAGTGTAGAAGGGCTCTGATATAGTGTAGAAGGGTTCTGACATAGTGTTGAAGGGTTCTTACATAATGTAGAAGGGTTCTGACATAATGTAGAAGGGTTCTGAAATAGTGTATATGGGTTCTGACATAGTGTAGAAGGGCTCTGATATAGTGTAGAAGGGTTCTGACATAGTGTAGAAGGGTTCTGACAGTGTAGAAGGGTTCTGACATTGTAGAATGGTTCTAACAGTGTAGAAGGGTTCTGACACAGTGTAGAAGGGTTCTGACATAATGTAGAAAGGTCCTGACATAATGTAGAAGGGTTCTGATGTAGTGTATATGGGTTCTGACATCGTGTAGAAGGGTTCTGACATAGTGTAGAAGGGTTCTAACTTTGTAGAAGGGTCCTGAGATAGTGTAGAAGGGTTCTGACATAGTGTAGAAGGGTTCTGGCAGTGTAGAAGGGTTCTGACATAATGTAGAAGGGTTCTGACATAGTGTAGAAGGGTTCTGACATAGTGTAGAAGGGTTCTGACATAGTGTAGAAGGGTTCTGATATAAGGTAGAATTGTTCTGACATAATGTAGAAGGGTTCTGACATAATGTAGAAGAGTTCTGAAATAGTGTATATGGGTTCTGACATAGTGTAGAAGGGCTCTGATATAGTGTAGAAGGGTTCTGACATAGTGTTGAAGGGTTCTTACATAATGTAGAAGGGTTCTGACATAATGTAGAAGGGTTCTGAAATAGTGTATATGGGTTCTGACATAGTGTAGAAGGGCTCTGATATAGTGTAGAAGGGTTCTGACATAGTGTAGAAGGGTTCTGACAGTGTAGAAGGGTTCTGACATTGTAGAATGGTTCTAACAGTGTAGAAGGGTTCTGACACAGTGTAGAAGGGTTCTGACATAATGTAGAAAGGTCTTGACATAATGTAGAAGGGTTCTGCTGTAGTGTATATGGGTTCTGACATAGTATAGAAGGGTTCTGACATAGTGTAGAAGGGTTCTAAAAGTGTAGAAGGGTTCTAACTTTGTAGAAGGGTCCTGACATAGTGTAGAAGGGTTCTGGCAGTTTAGAAGGGTTCTGACATAATGTAGAAGGGTTCTGACATTGTGTAGAAGGGTTCTGACATAGTTTAGAAGGGTTCTAAAAATGGAGAAGGGTTCTAACAGTGTAGAAGGGTTCTGACAAAGTGTAGAAGGGTTCTGACATAATGTAGAAGGGTTCTGACATTGTGTAGAAGGGTTATGACATAGTGTAGAAGGGTTCTGACATAGTGTAGAAGGGTTCTGACAGTGTAGAAGGGTTCTGAGATAGTGTATAAGGGTTCTGACAAAGTGTAGAAGGGTTCTGACATAGTGTAGAAGGGTTCTGACAAAGTGTAGAAGGGTTCTGACATAGTGTAGAAGGGTTCTGACATAGTGTAGAAGGGTTCTGACATAGTGTAGAAGGGTTCTGACATAGTGTAGAAGGGTTCTGACATAGTGTAGAAGGGTTCTGACATAGTGTAGAAGGGTTCTGACATAAGGTAGAATTTTTCTGACATAATGTAGAAGGGTTCTGACATAATGTAGAAGGGTTCTGAAATAGTGTATATGGGTTCTGACATAGTGTAGAAGGGCTCTGACATAGTGTAGAAGGGTTCTGACAGTGTAGAAGGGTTCTGACATTGTAGAATGGTTCTAACAGTGTAGAAGGGTTCTGACACAGTGTAGAATGGTTCTGACATAATGTAGAAGGGTTATGATGTAGTGTATATGGGTTCTGACATAGTGTAGACGGGTTCTAACAGTGAAGAAGGGTTCTAACAGTGTATAAGGGTTCTAACATTGTGTAGAAGGGTTCTGACATAGTGTAGAAGGGTCCTGGCATAGTGTAGAAGGGTTCTAACAGTGTAGAAGGGTTCTGACATAGTGTAGAAGGGTTCTGACATAGTGTAGAAGGGTTCTGACATAATGTACAAGGGTTCTGACATTGTAGAAGGGTTCTGACAACGTGTAGAAGGGTCCTGACATATGTATAAGGGTTTTGACAGTGTAGAAGTGTCCTGGCATAGTGTAGAAGGGTCCTGACAGTGTAGTAGGGTCATGACATAATGTAGAAGGGTCCTGACATAGTGTAGAAGGGTTCTGACATAGTGTAGAAGGGTCCTGAAATAGTGTAGAAGAGTCCTGACATAGTGTAGAAGGGTCCTGACACAGTGTAGAAGGGTCTTGACATAGTGTAGAAGGGTCCTGACATAGTGTAGAAGGGTTCTGACACAGTGTAGAAGGGTCCTGACATAGTGTAGAAGGGTCCTGGGTTCTAACAGTGTAGAAGGGTTCTGGGTCCTGACAGTGTGGAAGGGTTCTGACAGTGTAAAAGGGTTCTGACAGTGTAGAAGGGTTCTGACAGTGTAGCAGGGTTCTGACATAATGTAGAAGGGTTCTGACATAATGTAGAAGGGTTCTGACATAGTGTAGAAGGGTTCTAACATAGTGTAGAACGGTTCCGACATAATGTAGAAGGGTTCTGACATTGTGTAGAAGGGTTCTAACAGTGTAGAAGGGTTCTAACAGTGTAGAAGGGTTCTAACAGTGTAGAAGGGTCCTGAGATAGTGGAGAAGGGTTCTGACATAGTGTAGAAGGGTTCTGACATAGTGTAGAAGGGTTCTGACATAATGTAGAAGGGTTCTGACAGTGTAGAAGGGTTCTGACATAGTGTAGAAGGGTTCTGACAAAGTGTAGAAGGGTTCTGACATAGTGTAGAAGGGTTCTGACATAGTGTAGAAGGGTTCTGACATAAGGTAGAATTTTTCTGACATAATGTAGAAGGGTTCTGAAATAGTGTATATGGGTTCTGACATAGTGTAGAACGGCTCTGATATAGTGTATATGGGTTCTGACATAGTGTAGAAGGGCTCTGATATAGTGTAGAAGGGTTCTGACATGGTGTAGAAGGGTTCTGACAGTGTAGAAGGGTTCTGACATTGTAGAATGGTTCTAACAGTGTAGAAGGGTTCTGACACAGTGTAGAAGGGTTCTGACATAATGTAGAAAGGTCCTGACATAATGTGGAAGGGTTCTGATGTAGTGTATATGGGTTCTGACATAGTGTAGACGGGTTCTAACAGTGTAGAAGGGTTCTAACAGTGTATAAGGGTTCTAACATTGTGTAGAAGGGTTCTGATATAGTTTAAAAGGGTTCTGACAAAGTGTAGAAGGGTCCTGGCATAGTGTAGAAGGGTTCTAGCAGTGTAGAAGGGTTCTGACATAGTGTAGAAGGGTTCTGACAGTGTAGAAGGGTTCTGACATAGTGTAGAAGGGTTCTGACATAGTGTAGAAGGGTTCTGACATAATGTAGAAGGGTTCTGACAGTGTAGAAGGGTTCTGACATAATGTAGAAGGGTTCTGACAGTGTATAAGGGTTCTGACATAGTGTAGAAGGGTTCTGACAGTGTAGAAGGGTTCTGACATAATGTAGAAGGGTTCTGACAGTTTAGAAGGGTTCTGACATAATGTAGAAGGGTTCTGACATAATGTAGAAGGGTTCTGACACAGTGTAGAAGGGTTCTAACAGTGTAGAAGGGTTCTGACATAGCGTAGAAGGGTTCTGACAGTGTAGAAGGGTTCTGACATAGTGTAGGAGGGTTCTGGCAGTGTAGAACGGTTCTGACATAGTGTAGAAGGGTTCTGACATAGTGTAGAAGGGTTCTGTCAGTGTAGAAGGGTTCTGACATAGTGTAGAAGGGTTCTGGCAGTGTAGAACGGTTCTGACATAGTGTAGAAGGGTTCTGACATAGTGTAGAAGGGTTCTGACAGTGTAGAAGGGTTCTGACAGTGTAGAAGGGTTCTGACATAGTGTAGAAGGGTTCTGACATAGTGTAGAAGGGTTCTGACAGTGTAGAAGGGTTCTGACAGTGTAGAAAGGTTCTGACATAGTGCATATGGGTTCTGACAGTAGAAGGGATCTGACATAGTGTAGAAGGGTACTGACATAGTGTATATGGATTCTGACAGTATAGAAGGGTTCTGACATAATGTAAAAGGGTTCTGACATAATGTAATAGGGTTCTGACAGTGTATATGGGATCTGACAGTGTAAAAGGGTTCTGACAGTGTATATGGGATCTGACAGTATAGAAGGGTTCTGACATAATGTAAAAGGGTTCTGACATAATGTAATAGGGTTCTGACAGTGTATATGGGATCGGACAGTATAGAAGGGTTCTGACATAATGTAAAAGGGTTCTGACATAATGTAAAAGGGTTCTGACAGTGTAGAAGGGTTCTGACAGTGTATATGGGATCTGACAGTGTAGAAGGGTTCTGACATAGTGTATATGGATTCTGACAGTATAGAAGGGTTCTGACATAATGTAGAAGGGTTCTGACAGTGTATATGGGATCTGACAGTGTAGAAGGGTTCTGACATAATGTAGAAGGGTTCTGACAGTGTATATGGGATCTGACAGTGTAGAAGGGTTCTGACAGTGTATATGGGATCTGACAGTGTAGAAGGGTTCTGACATAGTGTATATGGGATCTGACAGTATAGAAGGGTTCTGACATAATGTAAAAGGGTTCTGACATAATGTAAAAGGGTTCTGACAGTGTAGAAGGGTTCTGACAGTGTATATGGGATCTGACAGTGTAGAAGGGTTCTGACATAGTGTATATGGATTCTGACAGTATAGAAGGGTTCTGACATAATGTAAAAGGGTTCTGACAGTGTATATGGGATCTGACAGTGTAGAAGGGTTCTGACAGTGTATATGGGATCTGACAGTATAGAAGGGTTCTGACATAATGTAAAAGGGTTCTGACAGTGTATATGGGATCTGACACTGCAGAAGGGTTTGTTTTCTAAGAGCCCTCTGTGTTATTGACTGAGCTTTGAGAGATTTAGCTGCACTCACTTTTGTCCTGGCACTCTCTTCCTCTCACTACTCTATCCTTCCTTTCCTCCCCTCTCTCTCTCTGTCTCTCTCTCTCTCTCTGTTTCCTTCTCTCTGTCTCTCCTCTCTCACTCTCCTGTCTCTCTCTCTCTCTCTCTCTCTCCCTCCACTATCTCTCTATCTCTCTCTCTCCTCTCTGTTTCCTTCTCTCTCTCTCCTCTCTCTCTTCTCATCCTCTCTCTCTCCCTCCACTATCTCTCTCTTCTCTCTCCTCTCTCACTCTCCTCTCTTTCTCTACTCTTCTCCTCCTCTCTCTCCCTCCACTATCTCTCTCTTCTCTCTCCATCTCTCTCTCTGCTCTCTCTTCTCCTCCTCTCTCTCTCTCCCTCCACTATCTCTCTCTTCTCTCTCCATCTCTCTCTGCTCTCTCTTCTCCTCCTCTCTCTCTCCCTCCACTATCTCTCTCTTCTCTCTCCATCTCTCTCTCTGCTCTCTCTTCTCTTCCTCTCTCTCTCCCTCCACTATCTCTCTCTTCTCTCTCCATCTCTCTCTCTGCTCTGTCCTTCCTGCAGCACTAGACCTTTTGTTCATAGCCCCCCTGCCTCAATACAGCCTGTCTACCCAGCTTTCTCCATCACACACACACACACACACATACACACGCACGCACGCACACACACACACACACACATCCTCAAAAAAAACGAAAACACAGTCTGCACGACACTCCAGGCCATCAACATCATCACAGTTCTATATTCAGTCTGGAGAACAGAGGGAGGGGAGAGGAAGAGCAGAGGAGGGAGGACGATTGGAGGGATTGGGGGGGAACAGCTAAGCAGCCGTCACTTCCTGTTTACTATAGCAGCTTCCTATTCCAAACAGAGAGATGAGAGACTGTTGCTGTTACTAGGCACTTTCTGCCGTCTACTGGTCGTCTACTGGCACTGCCGTATAGCAACACCGCTAACCAAGACCACTGCCATATAGCAACACCGCTAACCAAGACCACTGCCATCTAGCAACACTGCTAACCACTACCATCTAGCAACATCGCTAACCAAGACTACTACCATCTAGCAACACCTCTATCCAAGACCACTGCCATCTAGCAACACCGCTAACCAAGACCCCTGCCATCTAGCAACACCGCTAACCAAGATCACTGCCATCTAGCAACACCGCTAACCAAGACCCCTGCCATCTAGCAACACCGCTAACCAAGATCACTGCCATCTAGCAACACCGCTAACCAAGACCACTGCCTTCTAGCAACACCTCTAACCAAGACCACTGCCATCTAGCAATACATCTAACCAAGACCACTGCCATCTAGCAACACCTCTAACCAAGACCACTGCCATCTAGCAACACCTCTAACCAAGACCATTGCCATCTAGCAACACCTCTAACCAAGACCATTTCCATCTAGCAACACCGCTAACCACTGGATCTAGCAACACCGCTAACCAAGACCACTGCCATCTAGAAACACCGCTAACCAAGACCCCTGCCATCTAGCAACACCGCTAACCAAGACCACTGCCATCTAGCAACACCGCTAACCAAGACCCCTGCCATCTAGCAACACCGCTAACCAAGACCCCTGCCATCTAGCAACACCGCTAACCAAGACCACTGCCATCTAGCAACACTGCTAACCACTACCATCTAGCAACATCGCTAACCAAGACTACTACCATCTAGCAACACCTCTATCCAAGACCACTGCCATCTAGCAACACCGCTAACCAAGACCCCTGCCATCTAGCAACACCGCTAACCAAGATCACTGCCATCTAGCAACACCGCTAACCAAGACCCCTGCCATCTAGCAACACCGCTAACCAAGATCACTGCCATCTAGCAACACCGCTAACCAAGACCACTGCCATCTAGCAACACCTCTAACCAAGACCACTGCCATCTAGCAATACATCTAACCAAGACCACTGCCATCTAGCAACACCTCTAACCAAGACCACTGCCATCTAGCAACACCTCTAACCAAGACCATTTCCATCTAGCAACACCGCTAACCACTGGATCTAGCAACACCGCTAACCAAGACCACTGCCATCTAGAAACACCGCTAACCAAGACCCCTGCCATCTAGCAACACCGCTAACCAAGACCACTGCCATCTAGCAACACCGCTAACCAAGACCCCTGCCATCTAGCAACACCGCTAACCAAGACCCCTGCCATCTAGCAACACCGCTAACCAAGACCACTGCCATCTAGCAACACCGCTAACCAAGACCCCTGCCATCTAGCAACACCGCTAACCAAGACCACTGCCATCTAGCAACACCTCTAACCAAGAACCCTGCCATCTAGCAACACCGCTAACCAAGACCACTGCCATCTAGCAACACCGCTAAACAAGACCCCTGCCATCTAGCAACACCGCTAACCAAGACCCCTGCCATCTAGCAACACCGCTAACCAAGACCCCTGCCATCTAGCAACACCGCTAACCAAGACCCCTGCCATCTAGCAACACCTCAAACCAAGACCATTTCCATCTAGCAACACCGCTAACCAAGACCCCTGCCATCTAGCAACACCGCTAACCAAGACCCCTGCCATCTAGCAACACCGCTAACCAAGACCCCTGCCATCTAGCAACACCGCTAACCAAGACCATTTCCATTTAGCAACACCTCTAACCACTACCATTTAGCAACACCTCTAACCAAGACCATTTAGCAACACCTCTAACCAAGACCATTTAGCAATACCTCTAACCACTACCATTTAGCAACACCTCTAACCAATACCATTTCCATCTAGCAACACCGCTAACCAAGACTACCACCATCTAGCAAACTGTTCCCACAAAATTGGAAGCACAGAATCGTCTAGAATGTCATTGTATGCTGCAGTGTTAAGATTTCCCTTCACTGGAACTAAGGGGCCTAGCCTGAACCATAAAAAAACAGACTCTGACCATTATCCCTCATCCACCAAACTTTACAGTTGGCCCTATGCATTGGGACAGGTTAGGTTCATGAAGCTCCCGATGGAACAGTTCTTGTGCTGAAGCTGCTTCCAGAGGCAGTGACTGTTGCAACCGAGGACAGACCATCTTTACGCAATTTTCAGCACTCAGCTGTCCCCTTCTGTGAGCTTGTGTGGCCTACCACTTCACGGCTGAGCCGTTGTTGCTCTTAGACGTTTCCACTTCACAATAACAGCACATACAGGTGACCGGGGGTCAGCTCTAGCAGGTCAGAAATTTGACGAACTGACTCGTTGGCCACGTTGAAAGTCACTGGGCTCTTCACTAAGGCCATTCTCGACTTGTCTATGGAGATTGCATGGCTTGTGTGCTCGATGTTATACACCTGTCGGCAACGAGTGTGACTGATATAGCTGAATCCACTCATTTGAATGGGGTGTTACAGAATGTGAGAGCAGCACGACACTGCGGGTACGGAGCTTGATTTGGCCTCTGCATGGCCTCCGGAGGCCACGCAATTGCGTCACATCCTCCATACAAAGCCTACGACCGCGTTTTCGGATCAAGCACAAATTGGCTTTTAGGCTTTCTGTAAAGCCAGCTTAACAGTCAGTGAGACTGATTGTTGACTCAGTGTGCCTCAGAGAGCCTGTCCGTCTCTGTGCAGTGAGACTGACTGTTGACTCAGTGTGCCTCAGAGAGCCTGTCCCTCTCTGTGCAGTGAGACTGACTGTTGACTCAGTGTGCCTCAGAGAGCCTGTCTGTCTCTGTGCAGTGAGACTGACTGTTGACTCAGTGTGCCTCAGAGAGCCTGTCCGTCTCTGTGCAGTGAGACTGACTGTTGACTCAGTGTGCCTCAGAGAGCCTGTCTGTCTCTGTGCAGTAAGACTGACTGTTGACTCAGTGTGCCTCAGAGAGCCTGTCTGTCTCTGTGCAGTGAGACTGACTGTTGACTCAGTGTGCCTCAGAGAGCCTGTCTGTCTCTGTGCAGTGAGACTGACTGTTGACTCAGTGTGCCTCAGAGAGCCTGTCTGTCTCTGTGCAGTGAGACTGACTGTTGACTCAGTGTGCCTCAGAGAGCCTGTCTGTCTCTGTGCAGTGAGACTGACTGTTGACTCAGTGTGCCTCAGAGAGCCTGTCTGTCTCTGTGCAGTGAGACTGACTGTTGACTCAGTGTGCCTCAGAGAGCATGTCTGTCTCTGTGCAGTGAGACTGACTGTTGACTCAGTGTGCCTCAGAGAGCCTGTCTGTCTCTGTGCAGTGAGACTGACTGTTGACTCAGTGTGCCTCAGAGAGCCTGTCTGTCTCTGTGCAGTGAGACTGACTGTTGACTCAGTGTGCCTCAGAGAGCCTGTCTGTCTCTGTGCAGTGAGACTGACTGTTGACTCAGTGTGCCTCAGAGAGCCTGTCCGTCTCTGTGCAGTGAGACTGACTGTTGACTCAGTGTGCCTCAGAGAGCCTGTCTGTCTCTGTGCAGTGAGACTGACTGTTGACTCAGTGTGCCTCAGAGAGCCTGTCTGTCTCTGTGCAGTGAGACTGACTGTTGACTCAGTGTGCCTCAGAGAGCCTGTCCGTCTCTGTGCAGTGAGACTGACTGTTGACTTAGTGTGCCTCAGAGAGCCTGTCCGTCTCTGTGCAGTGAGACTGACTGTTGACTCAGTGTGCCTCAGAGAGCCTGTCTGTCTCTGTGCAGTGAGACTGACTGTTGACTCAGTGTGCCTCAGAGAGCCTGTCTGTCTCTGTGCAGTGAGACTGACTGTTGACTCAGTGTGCCTCAGAGAGCCTGTCCGTCTCTGTGCAGTGAGACTGACTGTTGACTCAGTGTGCCTCAGAGAGCCTGTCTGTCTCTGTGCAGCAGCAGGACACTGAGCTTTATTTAATGTTGTTGTAACCTGGTCTCCATGGCAGCCACAACTCACACGTACCTCATTCCTCAACTGCCATGCTGTTGTGAGGGGCTGGTGAAGGGAGAGGAGGGGCAGAGGATAGGGGAGGGGGGTGGTGAGGGGAGAGGAGAGGCTGAGGATAGGGGAGGGGGGTGGTGAGGGGAGAGGAGAGGCTGAGGAAAGGGGACGGGGGTGGTGAGGGAAGCGGAGGAAGGGGGAGGCAGGGTGTGAGGCAGGGGGTTGAGGGTCTCATGCTGGTAATTAATCAGGCTGTGATATAAGACCCTGGATTAAGGAGGAATCAATGCATCCAGATCTTTAAATAATCTTTGGACAGAATGAACCTGTAACCTGTTACACAGCCTGGATGGCTACGTTGGTACACACTGTGGGTTATAACACACTGTAGGGTAAGGTTATAACACACTGTAGGGTAGGGTTATAACACACTGTAGGGTAAGGTTATAACACACTGTAGGGTAGGGTTATAACACACTGTAGGGTAAGGTTATAACACACTGTAGGGTAGGGTTATAACACACTGTAGGGTAGGGTTATAACACACTGTAGGGTGAGGTTATAACACACTGTAGGGTAGAGTTATAACACACTGTAGGGTAGGGTTATAACACACTGTAGGGTAGAGTTATAACACACTGTAGGGTAAGGTTATAACACACTGTAGGGTAAAGATTTAACTGTAGGGTAGAGTTATAACTGTAGGGTAGGGTTATAACACACTGTGGGATAGAGTTATAACACACTGTAGGGTAGAGTTATAACTGTAGGGGAGGGTTATAACACACTGTAGGGTAAGGTTATAACACACTGTAGGGTAAGGTTATAACACACTGTAGGGTAGGGTTATAACACACTGTAGGGTAAGGTTATAACACACTGTAGGGTAGGGTTATAACACACTGTAGGGTAAGGTTATAACACACTGTAGGGTAGGGTTATAACACACTGTAGGGTAGGGTTATAACACACTGTAGGGTAAGGTTATAACACACTGTAGGGTAGAGTTATAACACACTGTAGGGTTAGGTTATAACACACTGTAGGGTAGAGTTATAAAACACTGTAGGGTAAGGTTATAACACACTGTAGGGTAGAGTTATAACACACTGTAGGGTAAGGTTATAACACACTGTAGGGTAGGGTTATAACACACTGTAGGGTAGGGTTATAACACACTGTAGGGTAAGGTTATAACACACTGTAGGGTAAGGTTATAACACACTATATGGTAAGGTTATAACACACTGTAGGGTAGAGTTATAACTGTAGGGTAGGGTTATAACACACTGTAGGGTAAGGTTATAACACACTGTAGGGTAGAGTTATAACACACTGTAGGGTAAGGTTATAACACACTGTAGGGTAGGGTTACAACTGTAGGGTAGGGTTATAACACACTGTAGGGTAGGGTTATAAATGTAGGGTAGGGTTATAACACACTGTAGGGTAGAGTTATATGGAAATACTGCCTGTCTGTGTGGGAGGGCTGTGGGAGTAGACTATACTGGGACCTGCCACCTGCCTGTCTGTGGGGGAAGGGCTGTGGGAGTAGACTATACTGGGACCTGCCACCTGCCTGTCTGTGGGGGAAGGGCTGTGGGAGTAGACTATACTGGGACCTGCCACCTGTCTGTCTGTGGGGGAAGGGCTGTGGGAGTAGACTATACTGGGACCTGCCACCTGCCTGTCTGTGGGGGAAGGGCTGTGGGAGTAGACTATACTGGGACCTGGCACTGCCACCTGCCTGTCTGTGGGGGAAGGGCTGTGGGAGTAGACTATACTGGGACCTGCCACCTGTCTGTCTGTGGGGGAAGGGCTGTGGGAGTAGACTATACTGGGACCTGCCTGTCTGTGGAGGAAGGGCTGTGGGAGTAGACTATACGGGGACCTGTCACCTGCCTGTCTCTGGGGGAAGGGCTGTGGGAGTAGACTATACTGGGACCTGCCACCTGCCTGTCTGTGGGGGAAGGGCTGTGGGAGTAGACTATACTGGGATCTGCCACCTGTCTGTCTGTGGGGGAAGGGCTGTGGGAGTAGACTATACTGGGACCTGGCACTGCCACCTGCCTGTCTGTGGGGGAGGGCTGTGGGAGTAGACTATACTGGGACCTGCCACCTGCCTGTCTCTCAAAGCCAATGCAAGTCACACATGGTCTCAGGTCTCATGGATAAAACATACAGTATGTCTGTCTACCAAACGGCAGCTATCAGAATCAACTTATTACCGTCTATATGTCTGTTGTTGTGAGAACTGAGACGGTTCGCTTTCATACAACAGTGGTAGAGAGAGGAAGGGGTTTGATACCAGCAACGATCATCAACATTGTTAAACGGTTTTCAAAACATGTCTAATAAATGCAACAGTTGAACAACGGAATGAAGATCCTCCATCAGGTATTGACAGGGTTCTAGCAGATGAAACATTTTACTGGCACGAACAAATAATACCTCGAGTTCAGTGATTTTGGTGGGAATTTCAGGTTTTCAATTTCTCGTCAAAACTCACGTATTTTTCTTGTCCATATATACATTTTCTTTATTGTATCAGGTATGTTTTTTTTAGATGTTGTGTTGAAATTAAAGTAAAACTATATGTGCCTCATTTTCATAAACACACACATTACCATTTGCATAGATTAATATATTAACATAAAGGGGAGGAGTATGGCTGTAACCACCAAACCTGCTCTGTCTAGACTTCCTCATTAAATACTGTTGTTGTCAACATTCTGTTGCATAATTCAACAAGTGTGTCAATAGCAGGATAACCCTCGGATGAATAATCAACAGCTTGGTTCTAGATTACACCTCTAAACATAATCTACATTGTTTTTCCAGATCAGACATTATATCAGTATCAACCCAGTGTTTAGTTTTCACAAGATGCTTTCATATTATACCTCATCTAATTTGTAAACATTTCAAATGTATTAAATGATTACTTTAATTGCACCAACAACAAACAAACAAACAAACAAAATATGAACACCAATCAGAAAGAAGGCCTAAAAATATGAACACCAATCAGAAAGAAGGCCTAAAAATATGAACACCAATCAGAAAGAAGGCCTAAAAATATGAACACCAATCAGAAAGAAGGCCTAAAAAAATGAACACCAATCAGAAAGAAGGCCTAAAAATATGAACACCAATCAGAAAGAAGGCCTAAAAAAATGAACACCAATCAGAAAGAAAGCCTAAAAAAATGAACACCAATCAGAAAGAAGGCCTAAAAAAATGAACACCAATCAGAAAGGAGGCCTAAAAAATGAACACCAATCAGAAAGAAAGCCTAAAAAAATGAACACCAATCAGAAAGAAGGCCTAAAAATATGAACACCAATCAGAAAGAAGGCCTAAAAAAATGAACACCAATCAGAAAGAAGGCCTAAAAAAATGAACACCAATCAGAAAGAAGGCCTAAAAAAATGAACACCAATCAGAAAGAAGGCCTAAAAAAATGAACACCAATCAGAAAGAAGGCCTAACAAATGGTCAACAGGCGTTAAATCCTGGAGGAATCTTTAGCGTTCTGATAGATCCAATAGAAAGACAATGTGTTACGTTGAGCCCATTTTCCTGTAACGTTTAACGGGAGGGACAAACGACAGCAAGAAGCAAGAGAATGAAAGAGTCGCAGGAGTCAAATGAAAGCAATCAATCAAGAGAGATTTAAGTGTGGAGTAGATTTTGCCACCACCTCACACACAGGAAATAAATGACTGAAAAAAGACAGATGCTCAGGTGGGCGGGGAATGTTGCTATAGTTACTGAGACAGCTGCCTTATCACGTCTGACAGGAAGACACACACACACTACACACACTACACACACACAGACAGTAACAATAGCATAACCCTGCCCTGTTACCAGCAGCACAGTCATCTGTTGGGTTCTCTACAGATATACAGTGGGGCAAAAAAGTATTTAGTCAGCTAGCAATTGTGCAAGTTCTCCCGCTTAAAATGATGAGAGAGGCCTGTAATTTTCATCATAGGTACATTTCAACTATGGCAGACAAAATGAGAAAAAAAATCCAGAAAATCACATTTTAGGATTTTTAATTTATTTATTTGCAAATTATGGTGGAAAATAAGTATTTGGTCACCTACAAACAAGCAAGATTTCTGGCTCTCACAGACCTGTAACTTCTTCTTTAAGAGGCTCCTCTGTCCTCCACTCGTTACCTGTATTAATGGCACCTGTTTGAACTTGTTATCAGTATAAAAGACACCTGTCCACAACCTCAAACAGTCACACTCCAAACTCCACTTTGGCCAAGACCAAAGAGCTGTCAAAGGACACCAGAAACAAAATTGTAGACATGCACCAGGCTGGGAAGACTGAATCTGCAATAGGGAAGCAGCTTGGTTTGAAGAAATCAACTGTGGGAGCAATTATTAGGAAATGGAAGACATACAAGACCACTGAAAATCTCCCTCGATCTGGGGCTTCACGCAAGATCTCACTTTGGGAATGTTTTTCTGCAAAGGGACCAGGATGACTGATCCGTGTAGAGGAAAGAATGAATGGGGCCATGTATCGTGAGATTTTGAGTGAAAACCTCCTTCCATCAGCAAGGGCATTGAAAATGAAACGTGGCTGAGTCTTTCAGCATGACAATGATCCCAAACACACCGCCCGGGCAACGAAGGAGTGGCTTCGTAAGAAGCATTTCAAGGTCCTGGAGTGGCCTAGCCAGTGTCCAGATCTCAACCCCATAGAAAATCTTTGGAGGGAGTTGAAAGTCCGTGTTGCCCAGCAACAGCCCCAAAACATCACTGCTCTAGAGGAGATCTGCATGGAGGAATGGGCCAAAATACCAGCAACAGTGTGTGAAAACATTGTGAAGACTTACAGAAAACATTTGACCTCTGTCATTGCCAACAAAGGGTATATAACAAAGTATTGAGATAAACTTTTGTCATTGACCAAATACTTATTTTCCACCATAATTTGCAAATAAATTAAATAAAAATCCTACAATGTGATTTTCTGGATATTTTTTCTCATTTTGTCTTTTATAGTTGAAGTGTACCTATGATGAAAATTACAGGCCTCTCTCATCTTTTTAAGTGGGAGAACTTGCACAATTGGTGGCTGACTAAATACTTTTTGCCCCACTGTACATGAAGTATGGGTAACCCACCACTGTATCCAGACAGATACTATATCTGTAGGGAACCCACCACTGTATCCAGACAGACACTATATCTGTAGGGAATCCAGGGGAACCCACCACTGTACCCAGACAGATACTATATCTGTAGGGAACACAGGGGAACTCACCACTGTATCCAGACAGATACTATATCTGTAGGGAACCCACCACTGTACCCAGACAGACACTATATCTGTAGGGAACCCAGGGGAACCCACCACTGTACCCAGACAGACACTATATCTGTAGGGAATCCAGGGGAACCCACCACTGTACCCAGACATATACTATATCTGTAGGGAATCCAGGGGAACCCACCACTGTACCCAGACAGATACTATATCTGTAGGGAACCCACCACTGTATCCAGACAGACACTATATCTGTAGGGAACCCAGGGGAACCCACCACTGGGGAACCCACCACTGTATCCAGACAGACACTATATCTGTAGGGAACCCACCACTGTATCCAGACAGATACTATATCTGTAGGGAACCCACCACTGTATCCAGACAGACACTATATCTGTAGGGAACCCACCACTGTACCCAGACAGACACTATATCTGTAGGGAACCCAGGGGAACCCACCACTGTACCCAGACAGATACTATATCTGTAGGGAACCCAGGGGAACCCACCACTGTACCCAGACAGATACTATATCTGTAGGGAACCCACCACTGTATCCAGACAGATACTATATCTGTAGGGAACCCACCACTGTACCCAGACAGACACTATATCTGTAGGGAACCCAGGGGAACCCACCACTGTACCCAGACAGATACTATATCTGTAGGGAACCCACCACTGTATCCAGACAGATACTATATATGTAGGGAACCCACCACTGTACCCAGACAGACACTATATCTGTAGGGAACCCAGGGGAACCCACCACTGTACCCAGACAGATACTATATCTGTAGGGAACCCAACACTGTATCCAGACAGACACTATATCTGTAGGGAACCCAGGGGAACCCACCACTGTACCCAGACAGATACTATATCTGTAGGGAACCCAGGGGAACCCACCACTGTATCCAGACAGATACTATATCTGTAGGGAACCCACCACTGTATCCAGACAGATACTATATATGTAGGGAACCCACCACTGTATCCAGACAGACACTATATCTGTAGGGGACCCAGGGGAACCCACCACTGTATCCAGACAGACACTATATCTGTAGGGGACCCAGGGGAACCCACCACTGTATCCAGACAGATAATATATCTTTAGGGAACCCACCACTGTATCCAGACAGATACTATATCTGTAGGGAACCCACCACTGTATCCAGACAGATACTATATCTGTAGGGAACCCAGGGGAACCCACCACTGTATCCAGACAGACACTATATCTGTAGGGAACCCACCACTGTATCCAGACAGATACTATATCTGTAGGGAACCCAGGGGAACCCACCACTGTATCCAGACATATACTATATCTGTAGGGAATCCAGGGGAACCCACCACTGTACCCAGACAGATACTATATCTGTAGGGAACCCACCACTGTATCCAGACAGACACTATATCTGTAGGGAACCCAGGGGAACCCACCACTGTATCCAGACAGACACTATATCTGTAGGGAACCCACCACTGTATCCAGACAGATACTATATCTGTAGGGAACCCACCACTGTATCCAGACAGACACTATATCTGTAGGGAACCCACCACTGTACCCAAACAGACACTATATCTGTAGGGAACCCAGGGGAACCCACCACTGTACCCAGACAGATACTATATCTGTAGGGAACCCAGGGGAACCCACCACTGTACCCAGACAGATACTATATCTGTAGGGAACCCACCACTGTATCCAGACAGATACTATATCTGTAGGGAACCCACCACTGTACCCAGACAGACACTATATCTGTAGGGAACCCAGGGGAACCCACCACTGTACCCAGACAGATACTATATCTGTAGGGAACCCACCACTGTATCCAGACAGATACTATATATGTAGGGAACCCACCACTGTACCCAGACAGACACTATATCTGTAGGGAACCCAGGGGAACCCACCACTGTACCCAGACAGATACTATATCTGTAGGGAACCCAACACTGTATCCAGACAGACACTATATCTGTAGGGAACCCAGGGGAACCCACCACTGTACCCAGACAGATACTATATCTGTAGGGAACCCAGGGGAACCCACCACTGTATCCAGACAGATACTATATCTGTAGGGAACCCACCACTGTATCCAGACAGATACTATATATGTAGGGAACCCACCACTGTATCCAGACAGACACTATATCTGTAGGGGACCCAGGGGGACCCACCACTGTATCCAGACAGACACTATATCTGTAGGGGACCCAGGGGAACCCACCACTGTATCCAGACAGATAATATATCTTTAGGGAACCCACCACTGTATCCAGACAGATACTATATCTGTAGGGAACCCACCACTGTATCCAGACAGATACTATATCTGTAGGGAACCCAGGGGAACCCACCACTGTATCCAGACAGACACTATATCTGTAGGGAACCCACCACTGTATCCAGACAGATACTATATCTGTAGGGAACCCAGGGGAACCCACCACTGTATCCAGACATATACTATATCTGTAGGGAATCCAGGGGAACCCACCACTGTACCCAGACAGATACTATATCTGTAGGGAACCCACCACTGTATCCAGACAGACACTATATCTGTAGGGAACCCAGGGGAACCCACCACTGTATCCAGACAGACACTATATCTGTAGGGAACCCACCACTGTATCCAGACAGATACTATATCTGTAGGGAACCCACCACTGTATCCAGACAGACACTATATCTGTAGGGAACCCACCACTGTACCCAGACAGACACTATATCTGTAGGGAACCCAGGGGAACCCACCACTGTACCCAGACAGATACTATATCTGTAGGGAACCCAGGGGAACCCACCACTGTACCCAGACAGATACTATATCTGTAGGGAACCCACCACTGTATCCAGACAGATACTATATCTGTAGGGAACCCACCACTGTACCCAGACAGACACTATATCTGTAGGGAACCCAGGGGAACCCACCACTGTACCCAGACAGATACTATATCTGTAGGGAACCCACCACTGTATCCAGACAGATACTATATATGTAGGGAACCCACCACTGTACCCAGACAGACACTATATCTGTAGGGAACCCAGGGGAACCCACCACTGTACCCAGACAGATACTATATCTGTAGGGAACCCAACACTGTATCCAGACAGACACTATATCTGTAGGGAACCCAGGGGAACCCACCACTGTACCCAGACAGATACTATATCTGTAGGGAACCCAGGGGAACCCACCACTGTATCCAGACAGATACTATATCTGTAGGGAACCCACCACTGTATCCAGACAGATACTATATATGTAGGGAACCCACCACTGTATCCAGACAGACACTATATCTGTAGGGGACCCAGGGGAACCCACCACTGTATCCAGACAGACACTATATCTGTAGGGGACCCAGGGGAACCCACCACTGTATCCAAACAGATAATATATCTTTAGGGAACCCACCACTGTATCCAGACAGATACTATATCTGTAGGGAACCCACCACTGTATCCAGACAGATACTATATCTGTAGGGAACCCAGGGGAACCCACCACTGTATCCAGACAGACACTATATCTGTAGGGAACCCACCACTGTATCCAGACAGATACTATATCTGTAGGGAACCCAGGGGAACCCACCACTGTATCCAGACAGACACTATATCTGTAGGGAACCCACCACTGTATCCAGACAGATAATATATCTGTAGGGAACCCACCACTGTTTCCAGACAGATACTATATCTGTAGGGAACCCACCACTGTATCCAGACAGATACTATATCTGTAGGGAACCCAGGGGAACCCACCACTGTATCCAGACAGACACTATATCTGTAGGGAACCCACCACTGTATCCAGACAGATACTATATCTGTAGGGAACCCAGGGGAACCCACCACTGTATCCAGACAGACACTATATCTGTAGGGAACCCACCACTGTACCCAGACAGATAATAACATCCTATTCTATGTTCACACTGATCAGGGCCCTATCAGAAGACAGGACACTGTGACACCCGTAGACACTGTCCTACCAGCAGACTGCCGTTGTACAGGTAGACACTGACACCTAGCAGACAACCGTGGTACTGCCTCTGAGCCTGACCCACCCGGTAGGTACACGGTCTTGATAGGATTTGTTGTCATACGTAAATGACCGACTGAGGTGTACAATGGCGCTCCTGCCTGAGATATCTGTCTGTCTGGACGGACTAGGATACAGGCTCTTTCTAGAAAAAGGGGAGAGGGAGAGTGTTTGACGACGCTGGGATGTAGAGACCAGGGAACAACAGGGATCTATACTCTATAGACTCTTTAACTGTTAGTGGGACATTATGCATTTAATAGGAGAACACAGTCTGAAATCAGCCACATCAGTGATCCAGATCTTTCTATTCATTAATCTGGTTACTGTTCTGTATATGACTGTAGGTCTATATCTAGCTACTGTTCTGTATATGACTGTAGGTCTATATCTAGCCACCCCCTGTATATGACTGTAGGTCTATATCTAGCTACCCCCTGTATATGACTGTAGGTCTATATCTAGCTACTGTTCTGTATCTGACTGTAGGTCTACATCTAGCTACTGTTCTGTATCTGACTGTAGGTCTACATCTAGCTACCCCCCTGTATATGACTGTAGGTCTATATCTAGCTACTGTTCTGTATCTGACTGTAGGTCTACATCTAGCTACCCCCCTGTATATGACTGTAGGTCTGTATCTAGCTACTGTTCTGTATATGACTGTAGGTCTATATCTAGCTACCCCCCCCCCTGTATATGACTGTAGGTCTATATCTAGCTACTGTTCTGTATATGACTGTAGGTCTATATCTAGCCACCCCCCCCCCCTGTATATGACTGTAGGTCTATATCTAGCTACTGTTCTGTATATGACTGTAGGTCTATAACTAGCTACCCCCCTGTATATGACTGTAGGTCTATATCTAGCTACCCCCCCCCCCCCTGTATATGACTGTAGGTCTATATCTAGCTACTGTTCTGTATCTGACTGTAGGTCTATATCTACTCCCCCTGTATCTGACTGTAGGTCTGTATCTAGCTACTCCCCCCTGTATATGACTGTAGGTCTATATCTAGCTACCCCCCTGTATATGACTGTAGGTCTATATCTAGCTACTGTTCTGTATATGACTGTAGGTCTATATCTAGCTACTCCCCCTGTATATGACTGTAGGTCTATATCTAGCTACCCCCCTGTATATGACTGTAGGTCTATATCTAGCTACCCCCTGTATATGACTGTAGGTCTATATCTAGCTACCCCCCTGTATATGACTGTAGGTCTATATCTAGCTACCCCCCTGTATATGACTGTAGGTCTATGCTCTGTCTGGAAGGAGGCTGTAGGTTTATTGTGACAACGTTCCACTACCACAACTCACCTCCACGTGACTGTCTCTCCTGCAGCGGCCATGTTCCCACGTCATAACTCCAGGTGACGTTGTAGTCCGGGCGTCTGAGCAGTTGGCCGCCCTGTTGCATCATCCAAGGGTCTGTTGGTCTATGCCGTTTTTCTTTTGCTATTGATTCCAACCTGATTGGCTTCTGCATCTGTCATCTGTAGCAGGTCCCCGCCCTCTCCCCTGGTAAATCCAACCAACGGGGGGCTCTGAGTCAGTCATCCGTACGCTCGTGACGCAGTGACGTCTGTCAGAATCTATTCCAAAGGTTCTATGATTCCACCTCTTTTAGCTGAGATGCACCACAGCATGGCTGGTAGAAAGGGGGTTGGAGGGGGTTCAGTGGAGTCAGGTGACATGGTGATGGGGAAGGGGGTTGGAGGGGGGCAGGTGATATGGGGAAGGGGGTTGGAGGGGGGTCAGTAGTGTCAGGTGACATGGTGATGGGGACGGAGGTTGGAGGGGTACAGGTGATATGGGGAAGGGGGTTGGAGGGGGGTCAGTAGAATCAGGTGACATGGTGATGGGGAAGGGGGTTGGAGGGGGTCAGGTGACATGGTGATGGAGAAGGGGGAATGAGGGGGGTCAGTGTAGTCAGGTGATATGGTGATGGAGGAGGGGGATGTAGGGGTTGGAGGGGGGCCGTGTAGTCAGGTGATATGGTGATGGAGGAGGGGGATGTAGGGGTTGGAGGGGGGCAGTGTTGTCAGGTAGTAATCCACTGTAGCGAAGTGATATTGTGATGTCATACGACATCAGAAGACAAGGTGACCTGAAATGTCGTCGGGCCTGGAACGCCAGGTGACTTGATATAATGACGCTGTTGATTTAAGTGGCCAGTAAGCTGTGGCCTCGGAGTCAGGGGAGGGTTTTTACCAATGACAATATGGGTTTCTATTGATTCTGATATCAATACATTTCTGCCTGCAGTATAGGTCTCTGCCTGTCTACACTACACCATATATAACCATTCATCCCAGGACAAGGACATAGCTGCCAAAATCATCTCGGTTATCATTGAATCATATTTCTACGTAACTCAAGTCGGGCGCTGTGTAGCAGCATTCATTGGGGGGGTACAATGAAAACACCTTCAATCAGGTCGTCAGTCAAATCCTTCCGTTCCTCTGTTCTGTTTGACGTCAGACAATAACGTCTTTCCCCTGTCAGAACAGTCTGGAAGGTTGCTATAGAAACTAACCGGCTTCCACACCACGTCTGCAGTTCCCGAACTCTCCACAGAGCGGCGCTCTGGGTCCATCTGACCGCCTGTCTGAACACTACAAGGTGCGCTTCTCATCCCCCCCCCCCCCCCCCCACCCCCCTCCGCCCCGTCAAGTTGTTAAACGCATTCATTCAAGCATCTGTAATATCTCAAGAAGAAGAATCATCTGAGAGACTTGATATTATCGAATGTTTTTCTTTTCTTCCAGTGCACTATTCGCTACTTATATAGTTTTGGTGAGATTGTATAAGAAAAAATAATTTTAAAAAATAAAAACGAAATGTTGTAAACAATGTCAATAGCATCATATTTGATTCATTCGATTCAGATTCGATGCTGTTCGTTATTGATCCGTACATATAAATCATTTGAATAGTGCCTGTGGTCGTTTTAGAGGGCAATTGGGCTGTGCGTAATGTCTAGTATCCTCAATTGCTTGTCAATGTGTGAATGGATGTGCAGCTCCCAGACGGACACACACCATTCAGACTACTGTGGTTCCGCTATCAAAGACAACGGCATCTCTGCGTGGATGGATAGACAGACCTCTGTTATGCCTATTCCTCATCACAGTTGACAGAGAGGATAGAGGGTCTGCTGCCAGGCAGCGCTGCCCAGTAAAACGCTCTCAATAACGGTCTAATGGAAAAACGCATTACGTGGATATGGTGTACATAAAGAGGAGGTTTGTGGGTAGAGTCACTGGGTGACCTTGGGGGTTTTTAAGTCATTACAATGCCCTGTAGGTACAAGATTCATTCAAGTAAGTTTAGACAAACGGGTCCTATTATATTATATATCAACACCAAACAGGCAGATCAATATGTAAACTTTTAGAAAACGGCAGAAAAAAAATACAGACACGAAATTAGGCTTAATAAATGAGACATTAATTAGAGAGCATGAGTAAAGCGCTACAATAGAGAGAGGGGGGGGGGGGGGGGGGGTTGATCATGGTTGTTGTTTATTTGTTTATGAGGCTAAATATAGCCTCATAATGATGTTTACAACCAACAAGCGAAGAAGAGCTGTGCGCATAACGGAAGACTGTTTTCAGGTGAGATCACGAGTCACGTTTGGATTCATCCACCGTTATGATAATCTATTAAACATAATTCCTTCAGCATTAAGAGACGCCGGAAATAAGAGAGAGCCAAACCTTTACTCTAGCCAGAGCGCAGAATTGTTGATGTATGCTACTCACAGAAAGAAACGCATGGTTTCTCTGAATATCTTCAAGGCTATGCCTGTTTTTTTTTCCATTGCTGGGTATTTTCTGTTTGCTCTATTATCACACATTAGTGAGTTTCCCCGTGTACGCTTTGTGTGGGCTACAGTGCGCTTTGTGTGGGCTGCAATTGGTATATTTGATAGAATCAGCGTCCTCCGTGGCTATTAAGTCCGATTTGGAAAGCGATGATGGTTGGCTGTCACTGTTCTTTAATTCACCAAAAGACGGTTGCTGCTGCTGGCCACACGTCACGTGGGTGTATTGAAACTGCTCCTCGTGCTCGGTCTCCCGGTGATAGAAGTAGTTGAAGTTGGACACGATGACCGGGACCGGTAACGCGATGGTGAGCACACCGGCTATGGCGCACAGAGAGCCCACGATCTTTCCGCCGATGGTCACCGGGCACATGTCCCCGTAGCCAACGGTAGTCATGGAGACCACAGCCCACCAGAACGCGTCGGGGATCGAGCTGAAACCGGAGTCTGGATCGTCGGTTTCGGCGAAATAGACAGCGCTGGAGAAGAGGATGACTCCGATGAAGAGGAAGAAAATGAGCAGCCCCAACTCTCTCATACTGGCTTTGAGGGTTTGTCCCAATATCTGAAGCCCCTTGGAGTGTCTGGACAGCTTGAAGATCCTGAACACCCTGACCAGCCGGATGACCCTGAGGATGGCCAGAGACATGGCCTGCTGTCCGTTGCCTTGGTGTTCCGCCAACTCCAAGCCCAGGGTGATGAAATAGGGAATGATGGCCACAATGTCGATGGTGTTCATCATGTTTTTGAAAAAAGCAGGCTTGGAGGGGCAGGCTAGGAACCTGACGAACAACTCGAAGGAGAACCAGATGATACACAAGGTCTCCACTATGAAGAAAGGATCTGTGAATGGATTGGGCTTTTTAGAGCTGTTAGTTCCATTCAACGCCAGCTCAGTGTCCCAATGTTTCTCCTTTTCATCCCTAAACTCAGGCAGCGTCTCCAAACAGAAGATGACAATAGAAATTAAAATCACCAGAACAGAGACAATAGCAATCCCTCTGGCGGGTCCCGAACTCTCCGGGTATTCGAACAGAAGCCAGACCTGTCGTTGAAACTCATTATCTGGCAACGGTCTCTCTTCTTCTTTTATAAATCCCTCATCCTCCTTAAAATTCTCGATCACATCTTCTCCCAATTGGTAAAATTTGATCTCCTCCATAAATATGTCCAGGGGTACGTTGACGGGTCTCCGGAGGCGGCCGCCAGACTGGTAGTAGTAGAGGATGGCGTCGAAGCTGGGTCGGTTCCTGTCGAAGAAGTACTCGTTCCTCAGAGGGTCGAAGAAGCGCATTCTCTTCCTCGGATCCCCCAGTAAAGTGGTTGGGAACTGAGCGAGCGTTTTCAGCTGGGTTTCAAAGAGCAGCCCGGAGATGTTAATGACCACACGCTCACAGCACTCCTGGTCTGTCAGCTGATCCGCCGGGTCGAACACATCTTGGGACAGGGCTGTTAGTGCCACAGTCTCATCGTGGTTCTCCCTGGGCACTACTGTCATGTTTCTCCCCCAAAGGGCAACAGCTTCTGTCTCCAAAGACCCCGCTAG